>NW_019154131.1:5397031-5414306 GCF_002288905.1 Enhydra lutris kenyoni | reverse complement strand
AAAAAAAAAAAATCTCTGCCAGCATCCATTGGCTATCTCTACAAATTATAATTACAAATATTATCTATAAGGTCGAGGGGTAGGGGTAGTGTGGCTAGGTTATGGACATTGGGGAGGGTTTGTGCAATGGTGAGTGCTATGAAATGTGTGAGCCTGTTGATTCACAGATCTGTACCCCTGGGACAAATAATATATTATATGTAAATTTTTAAAAAATTTAAAAAAACAAATATTATGTACAGATTATTAAGCAGAGCAGTATTTGTGTGATTATGAAAGGGTTCAGGACAGTCCCCCTCTCCAGAATGTGCCAATTTACCATGTAGATTATTTTGAGTTGAAGGTACCTGAGACCCTATGGGCTCAAGAGAAACTTTTGCCCCTGCCTTAACTATGTAAAAGAATCTAAATTGGGGGTCTTCTTTCCCAGAATAAGGATTATTAGCAGAGATACATTTTATCTGAGTGACCCATCTGTCTAGTAAGGCAAACATCTATTTACCAAACATTGGCTCATCTTATTTGCCCTTTTAAGTGCATTCCATTCCTTGGAAATCCCAGACCCCTACCTTCTCATCTTTAGAGTGACATATATACCTCATTGTGCCTGTCTTTGGAATTTCCATGTCTGTGTGGATCCCTTTGCCTATCAAATTTGTCTTTCTCCTGTTAATCTGTCTCATGTCAATTTAATTCTCGATCTACCTTTGAGGGGACAGAAATTCTTGCTCCCGGACAATTACTATATGTATCCATCAAGATTTCCTCTCCCTGATGACTATTGGGAATTTTCTGTAATAGTTCTCCTGACTAGTTTTAAATGGGAATAGGCTGGGAAAAGGTTTATATTTTTTTAGTTTAGTAAACCAAGGAGTTATTCACATCTACATTATTTTTAGCTATTTGAAATTTGTCCCGTGTTTATTATGAAGGCAGAAATTATAACAGCATTTCATTATATTTTCTGGGTCTTCCACTAAGTTCATAAATTAGAATGGCAAAATGTGTATTCTATGATGACTAAAATATATGAAATACTACCTAAAAATCTCAATGAGCTATTAACAAAAAACTCAATTGCTGCTCATTTAAAGGATCATTATTTCTAGATAGAAAAAGTAATCTCTATGGGTTAAAAACATATTCTCCCTATATTCACCCACTGAGAACATTCACAGTCATACACCATGAAATATTCAAACACCTGACCGAAAGCATCAGGTAGTTCCCCTCATTTCTGAAACCCATGGCATACCATGAGAAGGGAGAATAAGCTACCAAGGGTCAAAGGGAAGGCTGATGGCAGAAGAATGATACTGGGCTTCTTTGCTTCCTCATTTGTACAGCTACAAGATTTAATACCAAACAACCTTTAAGGGTAATTGTATATTTGAAAGTGATTTCAGCTCTGTTTGTTAACAACAAATCATTCATTTTAAGAACACATATGTAAATCAATTATGTTTGAGTTTCATGTAGTTTGTTTCCTTATGTTTTGCTTGGATAATCATCTTAAGAATCAAACAATTTTTTTTATCTATTTTCCTCATGATAAAATTTGTTAATATACTATCAACCTTTACTCATTAAGCACATTATACACGTTTTACATTAGTGTAAAATTTAGTTATGTGGAAATTATCTGTAAAGCATTAAAATGTAATCTGAAAAAACAAAGTATATTGTAACCTTCAGAGTTAGTAACCAATTTGTTTTTTTTCTTTTTATATCCCACATAGTAATTGGTGTATTGTAAGTGCTGCATGTTTGTTACAGGAAAGAAGGAAAGGAGAGACAAAGAAAGAGTAAAGAGATGAATGGTTGGTTGGATGGATTAGGATGAAAGGATGAAACTGAAGGAAAGAAGGAAGTTTGTGATATTTGAGTGGGAAAAACAGATAAATGTATTCATTTAACCTGGATCTTTTTAGCTGTGTGACTTTAGCTTTATTTTTCATATCTGTTGAGAAAAAGAAAGAAAGAAAGAAAAAGAAATGAGGGATAATAATAATCACTTAATGTGTTTTGAGAATTAAATCAGGTAGTGTGGGAAAAATGGCCACTTTCACAACACCTTAAATATAATAGATGCTCCATAAATGTCAGGTTCTCCTCTTTTGCATAGCTTGGCCTGATTTTACCTTAAAGGCAGGTTTTTCAGTATTTTCAAGTTACAGTTGAACAGATGATTTGAAGGTGGGGAATGACACTGTTCCAACTCTTCGCACATCTCCCTCCTGTGCTTCTTCTTTTGGGAGTTTGCCACTAAGCAGGCGCCTTTTTTAACCTCACTCTGAGTGAGCTCATCTTTAGAGAAAGTTTCCTTCTCATACTCCATTTTATTCCATCAATAGAAACTATTGATTTGTAAGGCCAGGTGGAGCAGCCCTCCAGGCATATGACCATGCTATCTGAAGATTGCATTGCAAAGTAAATAATCACAGAAAGAAGCCTAAGTAATTAGCCAAGTAAAATACATGGTTATAGTGGCTTAAGTTGTATGTGAATTTGAAAATTAACATATTTTAGCATTCCTCATCTGAAAAAAGCTAATTAAGATTTGAAAGGGAAGTCAAATTAAATGTGTCTATTAAAGGAGAAAAGTGTACTCTCATTTGATTAGGGAAAAGGAGTGTGGGATGCCCAGCACAGAAGAGGCAAGCCAGTGTCCCTTGACATAGGGGAAAAAAAAGATTGTAATACCACTGACATTAGGGAGGAAGAAATCACATTATGACTAAAAATAGGAGAAGTTGAATTAGAATGTACCAGCTGGGAAAGGGTCATAGTGGGAGATGAATGAGTACTGGTTGAGGGGAATAGTACAGAACAATAATTACCAAATTATAACTAAGCCATGTTTTCCTAAAACAGAACTCTTTTCTTCAAAATTAAAGATATTCTTCTCTTCACTTACAAGTAAAAATGACTTCATTCTATGCTTGTAGAGAATAATATACTAGGTACAAAGTATTCAGTGGCTTCTGCATTTTTTTGCTTTTTTATGTGGGTGTCAAATCTGCTGTGAGACTGTAACAACTTTTATTATGCTTAAGGTACATTTATCATAGCACGGGGTGATATATGATTTCTATTGACTTAGTTTTAATATTTATGAAAACTAAGCATTACATATGCTTACCCTTTTCATAAACTTGAAATAGCAAAGTGATTCGACTTGACTTCATATAATTTTCTAATAAATGGTTTAGATAGAACATTTTTCAGAGTCTAGTATGTATGAAGAACCACAGGTACCAAAATATTGGGTAGGAAATTTAGGGTTAAACTGAGAGACACAATAAAATAAAAATAAGGCAAGGATGTATATTTGCGAGGGTTTCATGGAGTTTTTTTTATTGTTGGTTTATGAAATAACTATTTATTGAAACCATAATTTGACTTATTCAGAAGATTTCTATAAGGTTTCACCAGGTTTATTGTACCAAGCCAAGTTAATTTTTATACTGGATTTAGTCATAGTTTCTTTAATGTCATTGCAACACCCTACAAATGTTCAAGAATTTCCCCACTACCACTCCTGCAGCATAGCCTGCCCTTTTTGCTTCTTTTTCTTCTTTCACCCTCATTCTTGGGGGCCCAGCTCAGGCCTCAAACTATAATCTTCTTGATTCTCATTAGTCTTTTAATTCAGCAGATATTTATTTGGAACCTATTATTCCAGATACCTGGCATCAACAAATGGACTCCACAGATAAGATCAAAGTCTTCATAGAACATACATCTTGATGAAAAAGTAAATAAATTCATATAAAAGAATTTATATTAAGTGCTATAATCAGATTGGGATAAGTGCCAAATGAATGTACTGGATTCTGAGATAGATCATTCTACCACAAGATCAACCTTGATTAACTGGTTTACTCAGAAGTCCTTGTCAGGTGTAAGTTGTATGCTAGTGTAGATAAATACTGGAGATTTGGCCTACAAGCCTTTGTACTTTTCTATGAGGAACCTGGCAGCAGGGTACTTACAAGCACGACTGTTGTAAACACTTTCTAAAAAAATATTGTAAAGAAAACCTACCCTACTTGATATATACTGTTCTCCCCAGTTAAGGATATTTGGGGATCCACATCTATCTCAGCAGAAAATTACTCTTTGAAAACTCTTGAGTGTCACTTATAAAGTATATAGTAACTTGACTTTCCCTTCAAAAAATTTCTCTTATAATTCTATTCACACTGACCCAAAAGCTTCAGCAGGATTGCATCATTGGATATAAAAAAGGGAACCTGGCTTAAAGTGGAAAAAGAAGCAGATGGCAAAGTGTGTTCTACACACACATATAGGTTTTTTTGCTAGGGAAGCTGTTGCTTCTTTTAATCCAGTTCAGTATGTTCTAAGGCAGCTACTATTTCTGAAAGCACTGAACATGCAGGGCCAAAGTTTCTAAGTATGGACCCACAAGAGGCAGGAAGGAAATGGTGCATGTTAAACATCCTGGAAAAATGAGAAGGCTCCCATCGATGGTTTGCAAAGTTCCCTTCCAGCTCTAATACCCTGTGCCTGTCTGTCTTCTGCGGAGGCCACATGGTGCTGGTGTACCAGAAGCTATGACAACTCCCATATGACATCACTGTCTCTAACTAAGCTAGTGTTAGAACTCCTTTCTCATGACTCAAATGGCATCCATTCCTAGTATAACTCAAGGCATACTTGTCCTAGGGAAGCATCCTACAACCACCTTTTTGCTTTTTCCACTTACTGACTTGGCTTTTAAAAATTAGATATATTTTGCAGGCTTACTATTTAAGTTAATATTAGTCATTGGCATTTTAGTGAAACTCCTGAAATAGGATTGTTGGGGGAAGGGTTAGGAACCTATTTGTTCCCTGGGTACCAAGAAGCTATTGAAGCAAAAATGGTTAAATATAAAAATAAGAAGTTATGGGGAACTCCTTTACTTGCCTTTATGAAAGCTAATGGTCCTAGATTCTACCTTTCTATAGATTTCCCCCCCGCCACCAGTTTCCAGAGTCGTTGTGAGTCCTGATGAAATTAGGAGCATGAAAAAATAAAACCAATCATTGGTGAAGTTGGAATTCAGGATATGAAATGAAACTGGAAGCCAAAATATAACAGTGGATATAAAGATAAGAGGACAGCCAGAATAAGTTGAAATGGCAGGGGTCAGACAGAAGCACAGGCCAAAGATGATAGAAGAAGCCAGAAACCAGAGTTTTTGCGAAAGCCAAAGGCCACCATCAGACCATGGGTGTAAACGAAATATGGAATCTGTAAGCAGACCTGGGATCCTGAAGAGTAGACAATCTTGAGGATTGTTGACCAGAAGGTGAAACAGATTGTAATAATTTAGGACCCAACAGCAGCAAGTCAGGACAAGGAGCACAAAGGAGATGGGGGCTGAGGTTAAGGAAAGCAGTACAACAACGCAGAAGGTCAAGCAAGTAGTAGACACTAGCTGTTAGAGAACATGGTAATGAAAATGTAGCAAATATCTGTCTCACTTAGGAAGCCTTTTATATCTTTTCTACTTGCAGCAAGAAATAGATTCAAGAGTAGAGCTACTATACAACCTGGAAGCAGTTAATGCTTGTGTTAGGAAACTAGGAAGCTCACTTGGTGGTAATGGGGCCATCAAAGATGAGGATTAATTGGCCATCCTGCTGGGAGGACCCAAAAATAAATAGGTTAAAGTAGGTACTGGGAACGAGCTCATATTTCTGTGCTAGACTTTTTACTTGTCTCAGTCCATTTAACCATCTTGTAACAATTTTGAGAAAATGATAGTAATATTTGGTAAATGAAACAAACATGTCCGAGTGAAGCCAAATGAATTGCCTATGGTCAGCCAACTGAACAAGAACTGAGGTCCAAATACACAAATTGACAGTGTAAGAAGAAAACCCGGTTTTCTGGTTTTATTCTATTTTACTTACACTGGTGTGCCATATCAAAAATGAAATTTCAATGTTTTCATACTTATGGAGTCAAACAAGATTTTGGCAGGGGTGTGTAAATGTGGGAGTCACAATAGTGGATTTTTTTTTTTTTTTTCAATGTAGGCAGTGTTGAATCAAAAGTCCAGAGATGCTAATTTGAAAATATAAGGAGGATATTTTTTTGGCTACATTTTATGGAAACTTATCTATTCTGAAGAGTTTTACTTCTTCAAATTAATGAAATAAAATTAATAATAGTAAATATTCAATAATCACTGCATTTGTAGTAATTGCCAGGTATGCTAAAGTCTTTGCGTGCATAATCATTTATATGATTTTGTAAGAACCTTGGACGGGGGATGCCTGGGTGGCACAGTTGGTTTAGATCTGCCTTCGGCTGAGGTCATGATTGGCTCAGGTTCTGGGATCGAGTCCCGCATCAGGCTCCTTGTATTGCAGGGAGCCTGCTTCTCCCTCTCCCTCTGCTGCCCCCCTTGCTTGTGCTCTCTCTGACAAGAAATTAAAAAAAAAAAAAGAAACTTATAAGGTAATTACTATTATTATCCTCATTTTATAGATGAGGAAACTGAGATACAGAGAGTTACACACATAGGGCCACATACTTAATCATAAGTTTGGTGCAAGGATTCATACACGGGTGTCACTCTTTCTTTACTGTTTCCACACATTGTAATTTCATGCTCACAGAATAATATGACGTATGTTAGAGGTGGCAATTTTCATACTATAGGTGAGCTGCTATGACATTATTCTTCCTAAAGATTAAAAACTCTTTGTTATTCAACATAGTAGAAGATGTTTGAGTAACAAAACATTCATGTAGTAAAACAAAATACTTGTGGCATTTAAAATAGAATAACCAAATTTCATATATATTTGATCTGCTTATTACCTATAAAATACTCTCTTCTGGATGCCTGTAGCTGGTTTTTCACTGAGTGTGGAAAACAGATTTTTCTTTGACAGGTATAGTAGTGTTTTGAGACCAGCACAGTTTTTGTGGAATTTCCATTTTTAAACAAGGTGGGCGTTTGGTTAAATTATCTTGCTTTCACGATAGAAATATTATCCAGAAGAACAGCTTATACTTGTTCATCTTCATTAATTGAGTGGGGAATATTAATTGTTCTCTGAATAGAATCATCCATTGTATCTTTTCAGATAAAGAGTGTCTATTTGACTGGATGCATTTTTCTCTGAAATAAACCATTGCTCAGTTGCAAATGAATAATCTTTATATTTAGATATACCTTGTTTTCTGAGAAACATGGAATCATCCTGAGACAACTCCTGATACACTTTCACGTTTCTCACTCTGATTTTTAGTCTGTACTTAGAAAAATCAATTTAGGGCATTTTGAAACAGCATTTTGTAAAGGTGAATGAGTTTATGATATTGTTTTTAGTTTAAAATGTCCATTTTTCCAAATCCTGAAACAATTTTCAATGTTGAATCTGCAATTTAACAGTTCTTCAAGTTTTTAGTGAAGTTTAAGAAACTTGTTGAAGATGAAAGGTTAAAAATCCAAAGATATAGTTATGTTTTCATTGTTAACCTAAAAACTGGGAAAACAATTGCATAAAACAGAATATGACACAAAAATTATCAGTAATGTATGTGCTTTTAGTATATTTATCTAAAATCACTAATGAAGCCATCTAGAAAAGCTATTTATGATGACTTATAATGTGCACAGGCAAATAATTTGGTCATTTGGTAAAGCCAGCTGCTAGAATATTTTTGTATAACATATCAAATTAAATAAGGTATTATTTGTAGCTTAATATATTTCATATTTTATAAATTATCAATATTACTACTAAAATACTATTTTGTTGAATTTAGGGAATAAAAGGGACCATTGCTAGATTTATATTGTTTAAACTTAACCCTTTCCCCAATATTGACTTGTAATATAACATGTTACAGAAAATTGTCAATAGAAACCTGAGATACCATACAGTGTGGTTCTTAACAGAATAAATGGAACTAGGTCGTTTTTTGAAATAAGTTGATGAAATGAATATTTCTTGTACAACAGCACAGACTAGTGGTCATACATTTAAAGCAAATGTTTGCCTTACTCTGAGGCATGTTATCTGAAGTAGTTGTGTATATATTATGACATGGTATTAAGTGAATGATATATTTAAGTAGTAATTATTATAATACAATATAATTTTATGGAGCTTAAGAGTACATTATCCAAATCTACTTTATTCATTCTATTTTGCATTCACTACAAATTGCCTAGAAATTGTTTTGAAAATGATAGATGAAAAAAAGACACACATAACTGCTATATCAGAGAGTGAATTTAAAGAATATGTAATTATTATTATTTTTTTAAGAATATGTAATCATTAACATGGATATTTCTCTGTGTGTATTTTTTAATCTTACAGTATAGCTCATTATCTATAAGCAAGACTAGTTTCTTCATTGAGAATCATGACAGACTGATAATACTGGAGTATTATTTTAGATGTCAGTATTATTTTAGATGTCAGCTCACTTGCCTCAAGACTCTCAGTTTATGGGAATTTACTTTAAATGATATTCTTCTAATACTTATGCATCATTTCCACCACTTAAAGTGTTTTGTCAATTATTAAAATGTTTTCCCAAATTACACCTTTTTATTAAAAAATTCTTAACAAATTGTTGGTGGGGAAATAAAGCAGTGCTACTTTGGGCTAATGGAAAATTATGGGTATTTTCTGAACTGTCTCCTAATAATGCAAATAGAAGAAAAAAGATGAGCAAATTAGCTCAGAGATCTCATTTTGATCTTTAAATCTTGAATACATTTTTTTTCCCCAAACTATGTAATCAGACCTTCATGTATTGACTATATTCACCATCTGGAATGAAAGGAGGGAGAGAGAGAAGGAAAGAGAGAGGTCTTCTCACTGTGATATGCAGGAGAATTTGAGGAACATAATTAATAAAATGACTCATAGACTGGTAACAAAAAGTAGAATTCTGAATGGCCCCAGATAATCAGTGTAGTGGGTAATAAGCCCATGATTACTTTAGATTGTGTCTCTTCCTATGAAGGCACAAAATCTGTCTTACAACTTTGGAAAGGTTTACACTTGTCTCTGATTCATAGTAATTATTTGGATTCCAATTCCAGCTCTATTACCTGCTAACTCTGCAAATATGAAAAAATTTGCCACTCTTCCTGAGCTTCGATTTCCTAATCTATATATTAAGTATAATACTAATGACTTAACAAGGTGATGGCCATATAATGTTTGTGAACACCGAGAAATGCAAAATGGGAACAAACCATTTAATTACTCCAAAAGCAAGATTCCCAATCTGTATCTGTGAATATATTGTTTATTTATTCATAACATGGTGATTTTAATGTTGCTCTTTAGTCTCTTTTTATGTGAAAAGATCAGAAGTATCAATTAAATCTAATCCCATTCTTATATTTCAAAACATTTTCCCCTGGGATAGAAAGTCAACAAAATGAATTAGATTAAAGACTTCATACTTTTTCTTTTCTTTTTAATTATGAAGGAAAGGTTAGTAGGAAAATTAATATCTTCTAATGTTGGAGGATAATCTATCACATCTTCTATTATTCAATCACAAATAATTATTTTAAGGAAAAGTGTTCACACACTGTTCTCTTATTCCTGTTAAATTATACTCAAAAGCAAAATTATGGGGAGAATATCTAGTCTATAGTGGCACAATTGTGATTCATTGTTAAATATCTTCAACAGTAGATGGCAGGATGTGGAACAACACTGGTGGTGTTCTACCTACCATGACTTTTCTGAGACTGACCAGAGAAGATGGGGGGTTAAATATTTGTTGCAAATTCTAGATTTCTGTCCCTGTATTACAAAGCATAAGAAATCACCAGTAATCGGGATGCCTGGGTGGCTCAGTTGGTTAAGCAACTGCCTTCGGCTCAGGTCATGATCCCAGCGTCCTGGAATGGAGTCCCACATTGGGCTCCTTGCTCAGCAGGGAGCCTGCTTCTCCCTCTGCCTCTGCCTGCCATTCTGTCTGCCTGTGCTTGCTCTCTCTCCCTCTCCTCTCTCTGACAAATAAATAAACAAAATCTTTAAAAAAAAAAAAAAAAAGAAATCACCAGTAATCAAAATTGGAAAGTTAATTTAAATCACAAATGTCACAGTTGATAATCCAAATATTTGTTTTGGAACTGCAATTCATTTTGCACACTCATATATTTGGATATTTACCCTATAAAAGATAAATCAATTGTTGGAATCTTGCAGATGTGGGTGGGCAGATCCTACATTACTTACTTAGACTGTTTCCTCAGAAACATTACATTTTGTCTCTTTATGTCATGTTGATCTTCAAGTGAGAACCATTCCCTTACATTTTTTTGCATCATAAGCCACTTTGTATCACAGGTCAAAGTTATGAAATATTTCAGAAACAAAATGTACACATGCACTTCATTTAAACTTCACAGATATTTTTAGAAGGCTCATAAGAACCCCAAGGTTAAACCCTGCATCCCATAGAACTTCATTAAGGGGAGTTAAAATCCCTATCCTGGTTGGTGATTGCCAACCTGTTTTCGACAATTTTTCACATGAATAAATGAGCACTTTGAAAGAGAAGATTCTATGTAGATTATCAGAATTGCCTTCTTTCCGAGACATAATCCTGATCTCTAAGTAAAGCAACAGAACGTGCTTCCTTTCAATCTTTAGTGGTTTGAATCATTTTGGTTGTGTGAATAGTATACACTAGTTTTACATAAAAATTGCAGGTTATTATGTAGAACTAATCTGATATACAACCCTAACATAAATTCAGTAGCATAATTCTTATTCTCTGAACCACAACCAGAAAATATTTTATTCTGTATAGCCTTGTGTGTTTAGAAGTTTGTGATCTTTTACAGATGATCTGCTCCTCCTGCCCTATTTTGGATAGAATAGAAACTAACTGAAACCCAGGCATATCCCCTAAATGTCCACATTTGGTATGTACCCAAACTGAGATTCGAATTCAGGTATTCTCAGTTCAAATTCAGTGTTAACTCTTTCTGAAGTCTTAAGCTTTTCACCTCTTTATATGTATGGGAAATTAAAAAAAAAAAGAAGGTTTTTTACAGGAATGCATTCATATTAGGTGAACAGTGAACTCTTGGCACTTTTATGCTTTCTGTCTGCAATAAAATGCTGTCATGATTTTAAAAGTGCTGGGAAGTAACTGTCATTTAGATTTATTTAAATCCTTTGGGACTGGTGCCTTCAGGAAGCCCTCAATCTTTCTGTTCTCAAATTCTTCCGCCGTGGGGTTGTACCTCACTTGATCAAAATTCTCTGTATTTCACCTTCCACAAACAGCACCAACTCTGTCAATTTCTTCATCAATACTAATGTATTAATAGTTCTGCCAGGAAATCCTCCTGTCATATTTCCTAAGGGTAATTGCATCTTAATAAGGATGCCAGCATAAGGCAGCAGGTGAAAGTGCTGAGGACGGAATTCTACCCCAAAGCAAGAACAGCAGCATTCTGGATTTGCACGAAATGGTCTAGATGAACAGACTCTTCCTCTATAGCTCTACTGGGCTACTTTTAACTAAACTGGAACCCTGTGGTGTTTTAATATATTGCATTTAATAGATTAATCTATTTGCAGGATTAATCTCTGAGTATTTCCTCTCTCCATCCTCTTTACGCTGACTCCTCAGAATACATAATAGTAGGGCAGAAATGGAATAAACTTTAATGTATGCACAGAGAAATGACCCCAGTGGCAACTGAACGGGTAATAAGGGGGTTAAGTTTGCTCTTATCTTTTATATGTCTACAGGGCCTTATTTGCTGGTGTTTAAATCTCTGGGAAAAAGCAGTTGGAAGTTTAAGTATTTTGCTACCTCGGCTGCTGTGCTCCCACAGGGGCAGTGCCCTATTTCTTACCATTATTCATTGTCGTTCTGCTTCTAGATAGCAATACTTCTGAGGATGATTGTGTAGTACTGCGGATGCTGCTTTCCTTGAGCTAGGATGACATTCCAGAAATGCTGTCACTGAAGCTGTGCTTCGAAGAAGGATGTTATTTTGCCACGAGTGGATGAGATCATACATTCTATTTAGGATTCACAGGGAAGGAAACTGCTAATGGGTTACAGTCTGGATCTAAACTTTATATTTTATTTAAGTTACATTAGCTTTAAAAAACACTTTTTCCTTAGATGATATCTATTTTTTAAATGCTTAATCATTTCATGCATTCGATCATGCAAATCAAGTATAATGTTTTACAAAATTAAATCAATTAGTGATATTTTTGTATCAGTGATACCCAGATTGCTAAGATTAGTTTAAAGCTATGCTCCTTCTTCATATTAAATCTTTTAGAGAATCCTGTAAAGCCTCAAATGTAACAAGAAAATTGGGAATGATTTTGTTCCTACTCCAGCCCTCAGTTTTAGACATCATTAAATAATATGCTTGAAATAATTGTTCCAAAATATAATGTGCTTATTTTCACAGGCCTGTTTTATTTTAAGTTCCTAAAAAAGCAGGGTATGGACCTATTGGAAAATTATTTTTATAGATAAGATCTAGAAATATAATTGTGTATATATATATACACTCATATATATAATTTTATTTATTTATTTATTTATTTGCCACAGAGAGAGAGAGAGAGAGATCACACATAGGCAGGCAGAGAGAAGGGGGGAAGCAGACTCCTCACTGAGCAGAGACCCCGATGTGGGGCTTGATCTCAGGACCCTGAGGTCATGACCCGAACCATAGGCAGAGGCTTAACCCACTGAGCCACCCAGGCGCCCCTAGAAATATATTTTTAAATCATTCTTTGCCCCCCTAAAGACTGACTGCAAGTGAATGAGTTACACTACTTATTTTTCTTAAGTAAGAATGTGCCCATTGTGGGGTTTGAACTCATGACTCTAAGATCAAGAGTCACATGCTTTGCAGACTGAGCCAGCTGGGCATCCCTAGAAATCTGTTTCTTATAAGCCTGACTTTCCTAGGGAGCATGGAAAGATGGCAGAGTAGGAGGACTCTGAGTTCTTTGCGTCCCATGTTTATAACTAGATTTCATCTACATCCAAGCCAATAAACCAGAGAGCAGTCTGAAGACTGGCAGAACAAACTCCACAACTGCATATAGAGAAGAAGGTGCATCTGAAAGTTTAGGAAGGTCAGAAAGGCAGAGAGGCTGCTCACAGGAGGGAGGGAGCTGTGTCCAAGGAGAGGACAGAGAAAGAGGCCATGGATCCAGGAATTTCAGTTAGGGAGGACTAATTCTCAAAACACTTGGCTTTAAAAACCAGAGGGGATGAATTCCCTGAGTTTTTAAAACTAGTGGGACTTACAGCCTGGAGCTTTAAAAGTCTGTTGACTCAGCACTGGGCAAGTCCTGAGGGCAAGTGATAGGTGGGTCACAGTTCTTAAAGAGGTAACAACCTGTGCAGAGGCACTGTAAAAAACAACACTGGGGGCAAACAGGGGACAGATCTGTTCATACTGATATTGAAGCATGTTGGGGGACTTTGAAAACAAGGGAGCTGGCAGGGGCCACTTTCCTCCCTTCACCTCCCAGCATAAACAGAGCCACCCATGAGAGTCATCACTACACAGACACTGCTACTTAACCTGGTAGTAGTGTACCATGCCCACAGGTTCTCCTGAGGACTCCCCAGTCCAAGCCTAATAGTCTTGGACCTGGGCTCAGGGCTAATTTTCTTAGTGCACACATCATGCCCAGCCACTGTGCTGTGCACAGCCACTACCTCATATGGCGCCTAACAGTTGGGTGTCCAATTGCCATGGTGCACCCAGGCATGCACCCCCAGCAAGCATAGCATACTGGGCCCAGCCATCCCAAGCCTTGAGCCTTCAGCCCTCAGCCACTGTAGCACTTCATGGGATCTAGCATAAGATTGCTGGCTGAGTGCAAACTCTGTTAACACCATCACACCACTCCCAAGTTACTTTGTGGGCATGCTTCCTCAGAGCTGGCCTGCCTGGGTCCTGCTAAGTGCCCACAAAGAGCAAGCATAGCCCACAACAGGCAGAGTCAGGGTGAAAGACTGAAAGGAAAAGTGACTGACATGACAACAGGCAGTAAGCAACACATGTAGGATACACTCCTGAAATGCCAGATTCTGGTTAAAAGAGAACACTGGATTGCAGGGCACTCTAGGACCTCCTCTTCAGGAAGTCACTTCTTTCAAGAATGGAATACATAGCTGAATTTCTTAACAGAGAAAGAGACACAGAGAGACAGACGAAATGAAGAGACAGGAATTTATCCCTATGAAAGGACAGGCCAAGTCCACAACCAGAGTTCTAAACAAAACCTGGTAGAGAAATTAAGGCAATGATCATAAAGATACTCACTGGACTTGAAAAAAAAGAGTGGAAGACATGAGTGAGATCCTTAACATACAGATAAAGAATAACATTGCAGAGATAAAGGTCTCAAGAAATGAAATGTGAAATACACTTGATGAAAGGAACAGCAGGCTTGAAGAAACAGAGGAATGAATTAGTGAACTCAAAGACAGAAAAATGGACAGTAATCAAGCTGACAAAAGAGAAGATAAAAGAATTATGCAAAATGAGAATAGACTTAGGGAACTCAAACATAATAAAATAAATATCAAACATAATAACCCTTGTATTATAGGAGTCCCAGAAGAAGATGAGAGAGAAAAGGGGATGGGAAATTTATCAAAAACTAGTAATAGATATGAAAAAAAAAAAAGAAAAAATAATCCAAATATATCACCAAAGAAAAGTAGCAAAACATGAAAGATAATAAAGAATAGAGAAAATCCTCAGAAACAACTATAAAACAAATAATAAAATGGCAATAAATGCATATCTATTAGTAACTACCTTGAATGTAAATGGACTAAATGCTCCAATCAAAAGACATAGGGTAACAGAATGGATAAGAAAGCAAGAATCATCTGTATGCTGTGTGTAAGAGATTCATTTTAGACCTAAAGACACATACAAATTGAAAGTATGGGGATGGAGAAACATCTATCATGCCAAAAAAAGCCAGGGTAGCAATACATATATTGGACAAAATAGACTTTAAAACAAAGACTGTATTAAGAGACAAAGGAGGACATTATTTAATAATAAAGGGGACAATCCAACAAGAAGATATAGCAATTGCAAATGTTTATGGACCCAAACTAGGAGCACCCGAATACATAAAACAGTTACTAACAAACATAAAGTAACTAATTGATAATAATACAATGATAGTAGGGAAATTTAACATCCCACTTACATCAATGGACAGATCATCTAAACAGGGCATTAATAAGGAAACAATGATTTTGATTGGCATATTAGAACAGATGGATTCAACATACATATTCAGAACATTCCATCCTTTAACAGCAGCATCCTTTAATACACTTTTTTCAAGTGCACATGGAACATTCTCCAGAATAAATCACATATTAGCCAATAAAACAAACATCAACAAATTCAAGAAGATTGAAGTCATAACATGCATCTTTTCTGACCACAACTATAAAACTAGAAGTTAACTACAAGAAAAAAATCTGGAAAGACCATAAATATCCAGAAGTTAAATAACATGCTACGAAACAATGAATGGGTCAACCAAGAAATAAAACAAGAAATTAAAAAGGTACATGGAAACAAATGAAAATGAAAACATAATGGTCCAAAATCTTTTGGATGAAGCAAAAGTGGTTCTAAGAGGGAACTGTATAGCAGTACAGGCCTACTTCAAGAAGAAAAAATCATAACCTAACCTTACAACTAAAGGATCCAGAAAAAGAAAAACAAACAAAACCTAAAACCAGCAGAAGGAAGAAAATAATTAGATTAGATTAGATTAGATTAGAGCAGAAATAAGTAATATAGAAGATTAGAGCAGAAATAAATAATATAGAAACCACACACACACAAAAAAACCAACAACAATAGAACACATTAATGAAACCAGGAGCTGGTGCTTTGAAAAAAAAAGATCAACAAAATTGATAAATCTCTCACCAGAGATATCAAAAAAAGGAAAAAACTCATATAAATAAAATCACAAATGAGAATTGAAAAAATAACAATCAACACCACAGAAATATAAACAGTGATAAGAGGATACTGTGAAAAATTGTATGCCAACAAATTGGACAACCAAGAAGAAATGGATTAATTCCTAGAAATATATGAACTACCAAAACTGAAACAGGAAGAAATAGGAAATAGGAAATTTGAACAGATCCATAACCAGTAAAAAAAATGGAATCAGTCATCAAGAAAACTCCCAAAACAAGAGTCCAGGACCAGATGTGTTCCCATAGGAATTCTACCAAACATGTAAAGAAGAATTAATACCTACCCTTCTCAAACTATTCCAAAAAGTAGAAAAGGAAGGGAAACTTAATGCATTCTATGAGGCCAACATTATCCTGATATCAAAACTGGATAAAGATACCACTAAAGAAGAGAAATACAGGCCAAGATCCCTGATGAACATAGATGCAAGAATCCTTAATATTGGCAAAATGAATTCAACAATACATTAAAAAAAATAATCATTCACCATGATCAAGTGGGATTTATTCCTGGGTTGTAAGAGTGTTTTTATATCCACAAAGCAATGAACATGATACATCACTTCATAAGAGAAAGGATAAGAATCTATGGCCATTTCAATAGATGCAGAAAAAGCATTTGACAAAGTACAACACCCATTCATGATAAATCCCTTAACAAAGTAGAGTTAGAGGGAACACATCTCAACATAATAAAGGCCATATATAAAAAACCCACAGCTAACATCATCTTCAATGGAGAAAAACTAAGAACTATTCTCCTAAAGTCAGGAACAAGACAAGGATGTCCATTCTCACCACTTTTATTCAACATAGAATAGCCTGAAGAGCTAATACTGGATAGCCACAGTGATCAGACAACAAAAAGAAATAAAAGATATCCATTTCAGTAAAAAAGCAGTAAAACTTTCACTAGTTTGCAAATGACATGGTACTACATATAGAGAACCCAAAAGACTATGTAAATGCTGCTAAAACTGAAGAATAAATTCAGTAAATTGGCAGGACACAAAATCAATGTACAGAAATCTTTGCATTTCTCTACACCAATAATGAAACAGTGGAAAAAGAAAATTAAGAAAGCAATCCCAGGGGAGAAGTCAAGATGGCAGAGAAGTAGCAGGCTGAGACTACTTCAGGTAGCAGGAGATCAGATAGATAGCTTATCTAAAGATTGCAAACACAAATCCAACAGGAGACCGAAGAGAAGAAGAACAGCAAATCTAGAAAC
>NW_019154131.1:5395699-5397021 GCF_002288905.1 Enhydra lutris kenyoni | reverse complement strand
AGAAAATCAACCACTTTCTGAAAGGTAGGACTGGCGGAGAAGTGAATCCAAAGCGATGGGAAGATAGACCGCGGGGGGAGGGGCCGGCTCCCGGCAAGTGGCAGAGCAACGGAGCACAAAATCAGGACTTTTAAAAGTCTGTTCTGCTGAGGGACATCGAGCCAGAGGCTAAACCCGGGTGAAGCCCACGCGGGGTCAGCGTGGCCTCAGATCCTGCAGGGTCACAGAAGGATCGTGGGTGTCTGAGTGTCGCAGAGCTCGCAGGTATTAGAATGGGGAAGCCAGCTACAGAGACAGAGCCGAGGAGTGAGCTCACAGCTTGGGGTTACCTTGAACTGGTTGCAGGCTCGGTGAGCTCAGAGCACGGCCGGAGGCCTGGGAGACGGGAGTAAATGGGCACTGTTCTCTGAGGGCGCACTGAGGAGTGGGGCCCCAAGCTCTCGGCTCCTCTGAGCCGGAGACTGGGAGGCCGCCATTTTCATTCCCGTGCTCCGGAATGCTATGGAAAGTGCTCAGGGAACAAAAGCTCCTGAAAGCAAACCTGAGTGGATTACTCAGCCCAGCCCCTGGTAAGGGCAGTGCAATTCCACCTGGGGCAAAGACACTTGAGAATCACTACAACAGGCCCTTCCCCAGAAGATCAACAAGAAATCCAGCCAGGACCAAGTTCACCTACCAAGGAGTGCAGTTTCAATACCAAGGAGAGCAGCGGAATTCCAGAGGAGGAGAAAGCAATGCACGAAACTCATGGCTTTCTCCCCATGATTCTTTAGTCTTGCAGTTAATTTAATTTTTTTTCTTTTTCAATTTTTTTTCTCTCTTCTCTGCTAATTTTTTTTAACTTTTACCCTTTTCTTTTTTTTAACTTTTTTTTTTAAAGATTTTATTTACTTTATTTGACAGATAGAGATCACAATTAGGCAGAGAGGCAGGCAGAGAGAGAGAGAAGAGGAAGCAGGCTCCCTGCCGAGCAGAGAGCCCAATGCGGGGCTCGATCCCAGGACTCTGGGATCATGACCTGAGCCGAAGGCAGAGGCTTTAACCCACTGAGCCACCCAGGCGCCCCTTTTTTAACGTTTTTTAACTAGTTTATCTAATATATATATATATTTTTTCTTTTTTATATTTTTTCTTTATTCGTTTTCATCTTTTAATTGTTTCTTTCTTTCTTTCTTTCTTTTTTTCTTTCTGAACCTCTTTTTATCCACTTTCTCCCACCTCACGATTTGGGATCTCTTCTGATTTGGTTAAAGCATATTTTCCTGGGGTTGTTGCCACCCTTTTAGTATTTTACTTGCTCCTTCATATACTCTTATCTGGAC